>NC_074705.1:23876848-23912076 GCF_029448725.1 Salvelinus fontinalis | reverse complement strand
CAGAACAGACAACTACAGGTACAGTACAGACACCTTCAGGAACAGTACATACACCTACAGGTACAAACAACTAAAGGTACAGTACAGAAACCTACAGGGACAGTACAGACAACTACAGGAACAGTACAGACAACTACAGTTACAGTACAGACAACTACAGGTGCAGTACAGACACCTACAGGTACAGTACAGACACATACAGGTAAAGTACAGACAACTACATGTACAGTACGGACACCTACAGGTACAGTGCAGACACATACAGGAACAGTACAGACAACTACAGGTACAGTACAGACACCTACAGACACAGGTACAGTACAGACACATACAGGAACAGTACAGCCACCTACAGACACAGGCACAGAACAGATAACTACTGGAACAGTACAGACACCTACAGACACAGGTACAGTACAGACACATGTACAGTACAGACACATACAGGAACAGTAAAGACAACTACAGATACAACTACAGTTCAGACATCTGCTGGAACAGTACAGACACCTACAGATACAGGTACAGTACAGCCATCTACTGGAACAGTACAAACACCTACAGATACAGCAGATACAGGTACAGTACAGACACCTACAGACACGGGTACAGTACAGACACATACAGGAACAGTAAAGACAACTACAGATACAACTACAGTTCAGACATCTGCTGGAACAGTACAGACACCTACAGATAACTACAGGAACAGTACAGACACCTACCGACACAGGTACAGTACAGACACCTACATACACAGGTACAGTACAGACACATACGGGTACAGTACAGACACCCACAGGTACAGTACAGACACCTACAAGTACAGACAACTACAGGAACAGTCCAGACACCTACAGGAACACTACAGACACCTACAGGTACATTACAGACACAGGTACAGTACAGACACATACAGGAAGAGTGAAGACAACTACAGATACAGGTACAGTACAGACATATACTGGAACAGTACAGACACCTACAGACACAGGTACAGTACAGGTACAGTACAGACACCTACAGACACAGGTACAGTACAGACAGTACAGACATCTACTGGAACAGTACAGACACCTACAGATATAGGTACAGTACAGATAACTATAGGTACAGTACAGACACCTACAGATACAGGTACAGTACAGACAACTACTGGAACAGTACAGCCACCTACAGACACATGTACAGTACAGACACCTACAGATACAGGTATAGTACAGACAAATACTGGAACAGCACAGACACCTACAGACACATGTACAGTACAGACACCTACAGACCAGGTACAGTACAAACAAGTACAGGAACAATATCGACATCTACAGGTATGGTTTAGACACCTACAGGAACAGTACAGACACCTAGCTTAGTCTATTACTCTGGCTTTTGGATGTCTTTTAGGTGCGGCATTTAGAAGCTGTTTCATAAAGTATGTCAACCGAGGAGAGCGAGGGAATGCATCCCTGGAAATCTCATCAGCTTTAGGGCTCTGCGACAGATGTGAATCAGTCTCCGGGCTAGACATTTAATGAAATATTTAATGAAGTATAAAAAACGATAAAGAACAAAACTTCCCATTTAAATGACACAGTAATGGGGAATAGTCATTTACACAGTCAAGTGAATAGTGTGTTTTGTAACTAGCTATATTTGTACGCTGTGAACTGTTAGGCTATTGTGTATTAACTTGTAATCATGTAGACCTGGTTTGGTCGTAGGTGGTTTTCAAGGTGTGGAGAGTGTCCTGTCCTCTACGACACGAGAAACCACAACCTGCAGAAAACAAGAAATCACACACAGACTTCCTACAGGATAGCCACACACAAGGTAGTGTGTGTGTGTGTGTGTGTGTGTGTGTGTGTGTGTGTGTGTGTGTGTGTGTGTGTGTGTGTGTGTGTGTGTGTGTGTGTGTGTGTGTGTGTGTGTGTGTGTGTGTGTGTGTGAGATAAAGTGCTATTTTAGGTCACACAAATGCATACCCTCCATAAATAACTATGTCATATAAAACCGAACGATCAAACTGTCAACCACCTGACCATGGTCAAGTCTAGGCATGGAAAGAGAGAGCCTACTCCCACAATATCCTTTTCATAGTCCATAGCAAGAATACACATTCAAATAATTTTATTGTCCAATTCCAAGGATCATATGATTTATTTAGAATAGATGCCAATAAACTGTTACTATTTTAAATATTACTATTTTAAATAAAAGGTTATTGAAAGAGGATGTGTGTGTGTGGGGGGGGGGGGGGGGGGTTCCTTCACAGATCACATAGGGCGAGTGTTTGGTCCACACACTCTGGACTATGTGGTGAATCTGTGCTGGCATCGCTATGACTACCTGGTCCGGCTCCCTGATTGGCTGCTCCTGAACATCCTGTCCTTCCTGGAGTGGGCGGATATTAAGAATATCTCCCAGACCTGCAAGAGGCTCCAACAGGTAGGCTAACCATGATGACATCATTGTAATGATTTATAGTAATAGTTTGAGTTATTATGCTGGTAGTACTTTTTTCAGACTGAAAAATGCTCAACATGTATGAGCTCTCCCCCTCCCTCTGCTGCTCCTCTCCTTTCTCCCTCTCTCCCCTTTTCTCCCCCCTCCCATCCTCCTCTTTCTCCTTCTCCCTAGCTATGCTGCAGTGAGGGCTTTTGGGCGCAGGGGACAGCAGGGGCCAGGTACGGGCAGTGAGGTCACTATGGAGGGTGTGAGCCCTACTCTACAGCGCCGTCTGGTGGTGTTTCACAGAAGACAGGTGCTTTACCGTCTGGCCCAGCAGCAGCACAGCAAGAGGAAGAACAGTGTCTGGCACCTGTGAGAGAGTTAGCCTGGTCACGCAGCGCTCTCGTTTCGTTTTACTTCAACAGAATGTGAGCTATCGCACGATCAGGCAGATTTCACCAGAATACATGTGAGAGGGAGAGAGGAGCAAAGTATGTCGGTCGGTCTGTCTGTCTATCTATTAGTCTGTCTGTATGTCTCTCTCTCATACTCTTTCAAGATATTTCATTATTATCTATTACATTTCCATGACCTGGAAAATAGTTACGTTAGGCACATAGGGCAGAGTTAGTTTATATAGCTAGTGTAGCTGCCTGTCAGTGTTTTGAATGGCCAGCAGGTGGTAATATTAAGCAGAAATCAGAGAGCCTCATAAACCTCTTTGATTCACTAAGGTATTTGGTAGCCTGCTGTAGAACGTGTGTGCTCAGCTAGGGGAAGAGGTATTGCTACTCCAAAACCTTTTAATGGTTATAATGATACATAGCTAATGTTGTTAGTGTTTTTGGTCTCAAATGATAGAATAAAGAACATACGGCACAATCACCTATACATTGTGTCTGTGATGAATCAAACATATAGACAGTAGTTCATCAATAGAAGAAACATCTTGTATTCTCCAATGTACTGCAGGCAGATCGGAAGTCCTAATCCAATGCATGTGATTGAATATACTGGTCGCACATCTGAGTGCTCTTGTCTTCTCTACCCACCAGAGGCTAAAGACTATAGTCTTCTCTACCCACCAGAGGCTAAAGACTATAGTCTTCTCTACCCACCAGAGGCTAAAGACTATAGTCTTCTCTACCCACCAGAGGCTAAAGACTATAGTCTTCTCTACCCACCAGAGGCTAAAGACTATAGTCTTCTCTACCCACCAGAGGCTAAAGACTATAGTCTTCTCTACCCACCAGAGGCTAAAGACTATAGTCTTCTCTACCCACCAGAGGCTAAAGACTATAGTCTTCTCTACCCACCAGAGGCTAAAGATTATAGTCTTCTCTACCCACCAGAGGCTAAAGACTATAGCACTGTAGAGGCTTTCTGCTTGGGCTTTATCATGTTAGAGACCCCCCTCTGGTGTGTAGACCCAGCTGTAATAAAATTCCATTCTCTGAGTGATGCAGCACACACACACACACACACACACACACACACACACACACACACACACACACACACACACACACACACACACACACACACACACACACACACACACACACACACACACACACACACACACACACACACACACACACACACACACACACACACACAAACCACACCACAGTTCTCTTGGGGCATATTGACTATTGATGGACCACAATGATTGTATAGAGTAAAGAAATCACCACAGTTATCCAAGGTTGAGTTTAGTTGTTCTGTTGCAATGGGGATGTGCCCATCTTTGAATTGTTTTTGGAATGTAATATGTGTTCTTTTCAAAGACTTGACAATAAGTAAAAGGTGTTGTCTGAGAGAAGAGAGAGAGAGAAAGAAAGAGAGGTAGAGATAATGAGCAAGGAAATGGGGAGGAGGGGGATGAGTTTTTTTTTCCATATACTAGTGCAATATGTAAGGAGAAGTGTGCCATTTAGGAAGCAGACAGTATCTGAAAGGGCCAGTACAAGCCTGATCTATCATTGAGAGCTATTTAATGGTGGCTGACAGGGCAGCCATATGATAGTCCCAGGAGTGGCCTGCCCATTCAGTACTGTGACAAAGATCAATGAATGAGGAGCTCTCTCTCTCACACACTCCAACTGTTCTCTCGCTCTGGTAGAGGGTTGCCGAATTCCATTCTGAAAACTGAGGTAGATGAGGGTGGAATTTCATTGTGAAAAACTAGCCTTCTCTCTCTGGCAAGGAGAGTCGAAGGAAAAATGATTTTGGTGTGGAATGCCGAAAGTAGCATGGATTTTACAGCCTGGGTGTAGCCTATGAAATATCCAAAATAAATAATAATAATAAGTATATATTTACAGAAAAACACCTACTCATTCAAGGGTTTTCTTTATTTTTAATATTTTCTACATGGTAGAATAATAATGAAGACATCAAAACTATGAAATAACACATATGTAATCATGTAGTAACCAAAAAAGTGTTAAACAAATCAAAAAATATTTTTATATTTGAAATTCTTCAAAGTAGCCACCCTTTCTTTGCCTTGATGACAGCTTTGCACACTCTTGGCATTCTCTCAACCAGCTTCATGAGGTAGTCATGTGAAATGCATTTCAATTAACAGGTGTACCTTGTTAAAAGTTCATTTGTGGAATTTCTATCCTTCTTAATGCGTTTAAGACAATCAGCTGTGTTGTGACAATGTAGGGGTGATATACAAAAGATAGCCCTGTTTGGTAAAAGACCAAGTCCATGTTATGGCAAGAACAGGTCAAATAAGCAAAGAGAAACAACAGTCCATCATTACTTTAAGACATGAAGGTCAGTCAATGTGGAAAATTTCAAGTACTTCGAAAGTTTCTTCAAGTGCAGTTGCAAAAACCGTCAAGTGCTGTGATGGAACTTGCTCTCATGAGGACCGCCACAGGACAGGAAGGCCCAGAGTTACCTCTGCTGCAGAGGATAAGTTCATTAGAGTTACCAGCCTCAGAAATTGCAGCCCAAATAAATGCTTCACATAGTTCAAGTAACAGACACATCTCAACATCAACTGTTCAGAGGAGACTGCGTGAATCAGGCCTTTGTGGTTGAATTGCTGTAAAGAAACCACTACAAAAGGACACCAATAATAAGAAGAGACTTGCTTGGGACAAGAAACACGAGCACTTGACATTAGACCGGTGGAAATCTGTCCTTTGGTCTGATGAGTCCAAATTTAAGATTTTTGGTTGTAACCGCGGTGTCTTTGTGAGACGCAGAGTAGGTGAATGGATGATCTCCGCATGTGTGGTTCCCACCTGTGAAGCATGGAGAAGGAGGTGTGATGGTGTGGGGGTGCTTTGCTGGTGACACTGTCTGTGATTTATTTAGAATTTAAGGCACACTTAATCAGCATGCTACCACAGCATTCTGCAGTGATACGCCATCCCATCTGGTTTGCGCTTAGTGGGACATTGACCCGACACACCTCCAGGCTGTGTAAGGGCTATTTGACCAAGAAGGAGAGTGATGGAGTGCTGCATCAGATAACCTGATCTCCACAATCACCTGACCTCAACCAAATTGAGATGGTTTGGGATGACTTGGACCACAGAGTGAAGGAAAAGCAGCCAACAAGTGCTCAGCATATGTGGGAAGTCCTTCAAGTTTGTTGTAAAAGCATTCCAGGTGAGAATGGTTGAGATAATGCCAAAAGTGTGCAAAGCTGTCATCAAGGCAAAGGGTGGCTACTTCGAATAACACTTTTTTGGTTACTACATGATTCCATATGTGTTATTTCATGGTTTTGATGTCTTCACTATTATTCTACAATGTAGAAAATAGTCAACATAAAGAAAAACCCTTGAATGAGTAGGTGTGTCCAAACTTTCGACTGGTACTGTATGTATATTCAAAAAATATATATTCAAAACATTTTATATATATATATATATAAAATCTGGTTTCTATTAGTTTTTGCAAAAAAGAAAATGTATTTTTAACTATACAGAAATATCACATTTACATAAGTATTCAGACCCTTTATTCTGTATTTTGTTGAAGCACCTTTGGCAGAAATTACACCCTCAAGTCTTCTTGGGTATGACGCTACAAGCTTTGCTCACCTGTATTTGGGGAGTTTCTCCCAGTCTTCTATGCAGATCCTCTCAAGCTCTGTCAGGTGGGATGGGGGGCGTTGCTGCACAGCTATTTTCAGGTCTCTCCAGACATGGGTTCAAGTCTGGGATCTGGCTGGGCCACTCAAAGACATTCAGAGACTTGTCTTGAAGACCCACCTGTGTTATCTTGGCTGTGTGCTTAGGGTCGTTGTCCTGTTGGAAGTGGAACCTTTGCCCCAGTCTGAGCTCTACAGACTATTCCTTCGACCTCATGGCTTGGCTTTTGCTCTGACATGCACTGTCAACTATGCTACCTTTCCAAATCATGTTCAATCAAATTTTTTTTTTTTTTTTTTTTTTTTTTTTTTTTTACCGTTATTTTACCAGGTAAGTTGACTGAGAGCACGTTCTCATTTGCAGCAACGACCTGGGGAATAGTTACAGGGGAGAGGAGGGGGATGAATGAGCCAATTGTAAACTGGGGATTATTAGGTGACCATGATGGTTTGAGGGCCAGATTGGGAATTTAGCCAGGACACCGGGGTTAACACCCCTACTCTTACGATAAGTGCCATGGGATCTTTAATGACCTCAGAGAGTCAGGACACCCGTTTAACGTCCCATCCGAAAGACGGCACCCTACACAGGGCAGTGTCCCCAATCACTGCCCTGGGGCATTGGGATATTTTTTAGACCAGAGGAAAGAGTGCCTCCTATTGAATTTACCACAGGTGGACTACAATCAAGTTGTAGAAACATCTCAAGGATGATCAATGGAGGTATTGTGTGTAGATTTTTTACATTTACTAATCCATTTTAGAATAAGGCTGTAACATAACAAAATGTGGAAAAAGTAAAAGGGGGTGAATACTTTCCCAAGGCACTGTATATCATAACCAAATATTTAGAAAAAAACATTTTAAGAAAATGGAAAAGAGTTTTGACTGTGGTGGTTCTATACACACCACAGCCAACCTCCTATGCAATATTTTAACTCTTCTCACCTGCTGCAATGTTCTGAGCTGTTTTTTCGTTGTGTAATAGCACGAAGCTTTGGCCTTGAACACTGAGAAGTGACTAAACAACGTTGTTCAAATAAAGCAGTAATGCCTTGCATGAATAGAGTTATCACCCGCTCAGTCAACACAGCTCTGGGGTGTCTTGAAATCCACTTTACAAATAACATATAATATTGCTATTATTTAACCTTTCTTGGTGATTCAAGGCTGAGCAATATGGCTCTCTTGTCGAAAGTTAGAATATAAACTAATTATATATGGCAGAACATGCAGGGAAAATGGGAGAATGCGTCACCACTGATACGATGCTGGTCCTGGCGCTGTCCTTTCAGCACCAGATGTCGAGCTGGTGCTATGCGGGTGGAGCAGGTCAGGACCACCGAAAGCGGTTATAGCCAACACAATGCTGCTCAACGCTGCAGCGCTGCACTTTATTGCATCTGCTGGAATACACACACCACACCCACACACACCCACACACACACACCCACACACACACACCCACACACACGCACACACACACACACACACACACACACACACACACACACACACACACACACACACGCACACACACACGCACACACACACACACACATTACGATTTCTAGCTAGAGAGCACTTATAAATAAACTACAGGATAATTGTTGATCTATTATTTTACATATGGCTCTACAACACACTGGACGTTTCACCCACCTGCGTGAGCCTCAGCCTATGTTTCCCCCCAATGGAGAATTCCAATCACGGTTTGGAAGTGACTGGAAAAGACTGGAGAGAGCGAGCCGACCGGTGAAGTGACGATATCTCGAGTCACTTTTACCAAAACTGGGGGAGCGTCTCGTTCGTAGGTGATGATGTGGAAACCACGTGTCTACGTAATGGAAAGCCGATCTCTTGGCTTGAAACCCTCCTCCCTCTCATCCCACCCCCCTTCCTCGCGCCAGCCTATCTCCAGCGCAGGGGTACGGGACCACGCAAACACATCCCTGCCGGATGCGTTATACTTTTGGGAGAAGGGAGGGCCGTAGTCAGCTTATTTTCATCAACAAGGTGAGGAAGAGAGGAAAAGAAGAGGGGGAAAGAGAAAACAGAAACTACCCGGATAGGAGAGCAGCAGCAGTGCATTGGGACTCTATCAGAGAAGCATGGATTATTCATTTTAGAAAGCCTAGGCTTTATTAAATATTCAACACGTTTTTTTTAAAGACGCAGGAACAAAGCGATTGGGGATTGATTCCTGCTGGGATTTACAGTAAAAGCGAGTAGCCTTCACCAACGTGACGACGCGACTTGATTTGGATTCGGGGCTCTAGCGATTGGCTATGCGTTGTTGGTTAGAAAGCTCCGCTGCAGTGTTCGCATAGGGATGGTACCCCTACGGGTTCACTAACGGACCGATCCCATATCCACCCTCACCCCGGCAACGTACGAACTAATATGCAATGGTTTTTTGTCCAGAAATCCCCTGCGTTTCGCCGACTACACGCTAGCTCCGCATGTCTGTCTGCCGCACCGCTCCCCCTGTGCGGCAGATGCGATCTAAAGAGTCTATTTGGGCTTCTGAGGCGCCGGCCAGGCGGCAGCAGCAGTACCCGCAGCAGCGATACCGTTAAGGAGCAGGAGCAAGTGGAGGAAACTGCAGCAATCGCCTTCATTCTGAGGTATAACGAAGCGTTTCTGCAGCTAAGCGCCAACGCGAAGGACCCGGGGATTCACCTGTTCTGTTCTATGGTCCAGCTGGTTGGGCCGAGTCGCAGAGCTAAGCCCAACGGGACCTGGCTGTTATGCAAGCGGGGGGAGCGAGTCCCCATGAGGGTGTCTAGGCTGCTGGAGCGCTCCTCGACCAAATCGATGAGGTTTCTTTGGAACATTTACAGCAAAGGATCGCATATGCTGCAGTGTCTTTGTGGCAAGAGTCTCAAGAAAACCAAGAACCCAACTGGTGAGTGAGAGACTGAGAGAGTGAGAGAGAAAGCGAGAGAAAGAGACCCCCCTGATGGTTGTGTGTGTGTGTGTGTGTGTGTGTGTGTGTGTGTGTGTGTGTGTGTGTGTGTGTGTGTGTGTGTGTGTGTGTGTGTGTGTGTGTGTGTGTGTGTGTGTGTGTGTGTGTGTGTGTGTGTGTGTGTGTGTGTGTGTATTTCCCCCTGTGATTGCACTGTTAGGCGCAAGCTTGTGGTTGCTGGTGTGTTGTAGCTGCAATCGCAATTGTGCACCAAGAGAGCGCAGGGGGAGAGGAGGAGAGGGATAAAGAGGAGGATGAGAGGAGGGGGTGAATAACTTATTTGCGCAGACCCCACTACTGCTGCCACTGCTGCTGCTGGTGTTGTGTGTGTGTGTGTGTGTGTTTCTGTGTGTGTGTGTGTGTTGAGCGCGCGCGTGCCAGAAGCGCAGCAGGAAAAAAGCCAACACACAAAAACAAATCCCTCAAACGCAACGACACAGCAACACATAGATTTCAGCTGTAGCGTAACTTTTTCAGGTGATTGTAGGGCCTGTAATGCCAATTTAATTTAGCTGCAGACTGTATCGAGGCTGCGTCTTTTCGCTGTGCTGTGGCTGCCGCTGTTCTCACTCGGGTTTGTTCGGGTTTGTATCACTGCAGTATAGCTCACTTCTGCAACACTTCCACGGGCTCAGCTCAGTACTGGCCAAGTCAAACACTGCGGCCCTAAACCTAAACGCAATGTTTCCCCTTTACGCCGATATTAAGAATTCACCAAGGCTGCATACGAATTGGACATCAAGGCTATCTGTTGATGCAGCTCACACACGTTGCCATGACTGTAAATACACGCTGAGATATACACAGCATTTTTTTTGTTTTGCATAGAGCTTTTGATCTATAAATAACATCATCAGATATTCCAACACAAAGGCCTGTAGCATCTCATGCAAAGCAATGTGTCACACCCTGGCCTTAGTATTATTGGTTTTCTTTATTATTGTAGTTAGGTCAGGGTGTGACATGGGTAATGTTTATGTTTTGTTGGTGTTGGGTGTTTATTTGGTAAAGGGGTTATGGGGTGTAAGATATGGTTTTGTGTTTAGTGTAGAGTTCTAGCGTTGTCTATGTTGGTGAGTAATCTAGAAGAGTCTATGGTTACCTGAATGAGTTCCCAATTAGAGACAGCTGATGTCGGTTGTCTCTGATTGGGAGCCTTATTTAGGGTAGCCATAGGCTCTCATTAATTGTGGGTAATTGTCTATGTAAGAAAGTTAGTAGCCTGTATGTTTGTGCACAACGTTTGTAGCTTCACGATCGTTTATTGTTTTGTTTGGTGTGTAAGTGTTTTTTTGTTTCGTTTTGCCTTCGTCATAAATAAACGAGATGGCGTATTTTCCAAATGCTGCGTTTTGGTCCGTAAATCCTCCACACGATCGTGACAGAATTACCCACCATAGGACCAAGCGGCATGGAAGGCGGCAACAGGACATACCTACACAGGATTTTTGGAGTTGGGAGGAGGAATTGGAAGAAGATCCATGGGCACAACCTGGAGAATATCGCCTCCCTCGTGAAGAGCTGGAGGCAGCGAAAGCCGAGAGGAGGCGATATGAGGAGGCAGCACGGAGACAAGGCTGGAGACCCGTGAGTACACCCCAAAAATTTCTTGGGGAGGGGCTCATGGGGAATGTGGCGAGTCCAGATGGGAGGACTGCGTCAACTTCCCGTGCTTCCCGTGCTTCCTCTAAGAGGGAACCTGAGCCAGTCGGGCTGAGATTGGAGGGGAGTAATGGGAGTGATGCAGAGACGGTTAAGGATTTATTGGGGAGGTTGGAAGAGAGTGAGATGAGGGAGCTGCTGTGTTGGTGCGTGAGGCACAAGATCCGCCCGACAGAGCGTGTGCGGGATGTGAGGTTACCTGAGTCAGCTCTCCATGCTTGTCCTGATGTGCGTGCTACCCGTCTGGAGAGGACAGTCCCACGAACCAGGCCTCCTGTACGCCTCCCTAGTCCTGCACCTCCTATATTAGCCCTATGTACTAACTCTCCTGTGACGGTCCCCAGCCCAGTACAACCAGTGCCTCCTCCACGCACTAGCCTTATGGTGCGTGTCTCCAGCCCTTTACCACCAGTGCCTAAATTACGCACCAAGCCTCCTGTGTATACCCAGAGTCCTGTGCGTCCTGTTGCTGCTCCCCGCATTAGCCCTGAGATGCGTGTCCCCAGTCCGGTACCACCAGTTCCGGCCCCACGCACTAGGCTTAATGTGCGTCCCCAGGGTCCAGTATGCCCTGTTCCTGCTCCCCGCACTAGCCCTGAGATGCGTGTCCCCAGCCCGGTACCACCAGTTCCGGCCCCACGCACTAGGCTTAATGTGCGTCCCCAGGGTCTAGTATGCCCTGTTCCTGCTCCCCGCACTAGCCCTGAGATGCGTGTCCCCAGCCCGGTGCCACCAGTCCCGGCACCACGCACCAGGCCTACAGTGCGCCTCAGCCGGCAGGAGTCTGCCGTCTGCACAGCGATGACTGAACTGCCCGTCTGCCAAGCGCCATCTGAGCCATCCGTCTCCCCAGCGCCATCTGAGCCATCCGTCTCCCCAGCGCCATCTGAGCCATCCGTCTGCAATGAGCCTGCAAAGCCGCCCTTCTGCCATGAGCCTGCAAAGCCGCCCGTCTGCCATGAGCCTACTGAGCCGTCCGCCAGACAGGAGCCGCTAGAGCCGCCAGCCAGACAGGAGCCGCTAGAGCCGTCCGTCAGACAGGATCTGCCAGAGCCGCCAACCAGACAGGATCTGCCAGAGCCGCCAACCAGACAGGATCTGCCAGAGCCGCCAACCAGACAGGAGCAGCCAGATCAGTCAGCCAGCCATGAGCAGCCAGATCCGTCAGCTAGCCATGAGCAGCCAGATCCGTCAGCTAGCCATGAGCAGCCAGATCCGTCAGCTAGCCATGAGCAGCCAGATCCGTCAGCTAGCCATGAGCAGCCAGATCCGTCAGCTAGCCATGAGCAGCCAGATCCGTCAGCTAGCCATGAGCAGCCAGATCCGTCAGCTAGCCATGAGCAGCCAGATCCGTCAGCTAGCCATGAGCAGCCAGATCCGTCAGCTAGCCATGAGCAGCCAGATCCGTCAGCTAGCCATGAGCAGCCAGATCCGTCAGCCAGCCATGAGCAGCCAGATCCGTCAGCCAGCCATGAGCAGCCAGATCAGTTAGCCAGCCATGAGCAGCCAGATCTGTCAGCCAGCCATGGGCTGTCCCTCAGTCCGGAGCTGCAGTCCCTCAGTCCGGAGCTGCAGTCCCTCAGTCCGGAGCTGCCCCTTACCCTGGAGCTGCCCCTTCCCCTGGTGTTGCCCCTTACCCTGGTGCTGCCCCTTACCCTGGTGCTGCCCCTTACCCTGGTACTGTCCCTGACCCTAGTACTGCCCCTGACCCTGGTACTGCCCCTGACCCTGGTACTGCCTCTTACCCTGGTACTGCCCCTTAGTCTGGAACTGCCCCTGAATGCAATGGGGTTAATGTGGAGGGGGGTCGTTTGGAGAAAGCCTAGGAGGTGGTTAGGTACTGTGGTGACGAGGGGACCGCGACCAGAGCCGGAGCCGCCACCGTGGAAGGAAGCCCACCCAGACTCTCCCCTAGACTGTGTATGGTGCGCCCGGAGTTCGCGCCTCAAGGGGGGGGTTATGTCACACCCTGGCCTTAGTATTATTGGTTTTCTTTATTATTGTAGTTAGGTCAGGGTGTGACATGGGTAATGTTTATGTTTTGTTGGTGTTGGGTGTTTATTTGGTAAAGGGGTTATGGGGTGTAAGATATGGTTTTGTGTTTAGTGTAGAGTTCTAGCGTTGTCTATGTTGGTGAGTAATCTAGAAGAGTCTATGGTTACCTGAATGAGTTCCCAATTAGAGACAGCTGATGTCGGTTGTCTCTGATTGGGAGCCTTATTTAGGGTAGCCATAGGCTCTCATTAATTGTGGGTAATTGTCTATGTAAGAACGTTAGTAGCCTGTATGTTTGTGCACAACGTTTGTAGCTTCACGATCGTTTATTGTTTTGTTTGGTGTGTAAGTGTTTTTTGTTTCGTTTTGCCTTCGTCATAAATAAACGAGATGGCGTATTTTCCAAATGCTGCGTTTTGGTCCGTAAATCCTCCACACGATCGTGACACAATGCGACATATGCTGCACCAACAATGGAACATTTAGGCCAACTTTGAATTACACAAGGCCTACCACGTCTTTTCTCACTTCCGCAAATATGTTATTTTTCTAGTAGGCCTACACTGAAAAAAAAGAAGGTTCCTAAATAGTTCTTCCTCAGCTCTTAAAGGGACAGTTCGAGATTTGGCAGTGAAGCCCTTTATCTACTTCCCCAGATTCAGATTAACTCGCGTAGACCATTTTTATGCCTGTGCTGCAGTTTGAAGGAAGTTGCTAACTAGCAATAGTGAAATGTGTTATTCTAGCTGTTCCCATAGACTTCCAGTCATTGCACTAACGCTAGTTAGCATTGGCTCATGAAACTGCCTCTAACTTCCTTCATACTGGATGCATATACATCAAAATTGTATCCACAAGTTCATTTGACTCTGGTGAAGGAGATCAATCAATCAATCAAGTTTATTTTATATAGCCCTTCGTACATCAGCTAATATCTCGAAGTGCTGTACAGAAACCCAGCCTAAAACCCCAAACAGCAAGCAATGCAGGTGTAGAAGCACGGTGGCTAGGAAAAACTCCCTAGAAAGGCCAAAACCTAGGAAGAAACCTAGAGAGGAACCAGGCTATGAGGGGTGGCCAGTCCTCTTCTGGCTGTGCCGGGGGGAGATTATAACAGAACTATGCCAAGATGTTCAAAATGTTCATAAGTGACAAGCATGGTCAAATAATAATCATGAATAATTTTCAGTTGGCTTTTCATAGCCGATCATTAAGAGTTGAAAACAGCAGGTCTGGGACAGGTGGCGGTTCCATAACCGCAGTCAGAACAGTTGAAACTGGAATAGCAGCAAGGCCAGGTGGACTGGGGACAGCAAGGAGTCATCATGCCCGGTAGTCCTGACGTATGGTCCTAGGGCTCAGGTCCTCCGAGAGAGAGAAAGAAAGAGAGAAGGAGAGAATTAGAGAGAGACAAGATTTTCAAAATGTTCATAACTGACAAGCATGGTCAAATAATAATCAGGAATAAAAGTCAGTTGGCTTTTCATAGCCGATCATTAAGAGTTGAAAGCAGCAGGTCTGGGACAGGTAGGGGTTCCATAACCGCAGGCAGAGCAGTTGAAACTGGAACAGCAGCAAGGCCAGGTGGACTGGGGACAATAAAATAGAGATAAAGGGATTCATTGCCAAAATCACAAACTATGCCTTTAAGGTTCCTTGGAGAACTCTTGACTGATAAATAGACTTTGAGTTAAGTGGAGTTTCTTGATGTGGCTTCTACAGTTCTTCAGAATTCTAAAATATTCTTGAAATGTACGGAAGCCTCCAGCTGTGTCCATTTCATAGCACACAACAAATTGGCCAGTGTTAATAGTGTTTATTTTTCAGTGTAACATTTCAAGTGTTGATTCGGAAGGTAAATTAACACTGGATGAGTTAAATTAATGGGACTGTGTCCCGAACTGAGCCTTATCACCAAGGGGTATAGCTTGTTCACGGGCTACGAGACCCGTTGGGAAGGTGCCCCTGACTCCTCCTCAGGAAGAATACTTCACAGGGTGAAAATGCAAAGAAAGAATGGACTTCCATGTGGCTGCGTGGAGTTCTATCAGCAAAGAGGAAACCCGCAACCAAAACATTTGTGATGGTGGCCTGACTGTGGATTTTAAGTTGCGCATGCTTATTCCTTTTAAAAGTTGGGATCTAATGGAATTGAAAATGTTACAGTTGTTGGACGCTCTTTTTGTACAGAGCCAACAGCGGCAGAGCATTGTTCATGTACGGAAGTGCATAATATATACAAAACCTGAGGATTATGATTCAAAGGAGCCCCAAGAAGGTACATCCTCAGAAGGGTCAGCCTCCGAAGAAAACTAAGTACGCGGCTGCGTTAACCACGCCCTGATACCCAAAGGACTGGTTCAACAATTTCATCATATACCATTGATATTCATACAACATACCAGGACTCTGATACGACATGGGGGCCAGACCCTAAGGACTCTATGCCTCGCAGCCCAATATTCTACTCCCCCCTGGCAAGACCCATGACACCCCCTACATGTACACAGCCTGAGGATGTGTTTGATGGGGTGGTCAGTACTATTTTTGTGGACACCATCAAGACCTCTGTAGCCACACTTTTAGACGTTTTATTGAAAATAAAGTGAGCAATGTATCGCTCTACACAACACACAATGCCTGGGTTAACGTAGAGCGGTGCTGAAAATTGAACAAATCATGAATCATGTACGACATACGGGCGAGAGTTTACAATGGACACAACTGGTATCCCGTCTTGTGGATGATTCTGAACAACTAGAAACAACTTTGTCTAAGATTTTACTTTATTTGTTTGAAACACCATTTAATTGTAACATGTATCATATTTGTTGTTTATATGCTTATATAGCGGATGTTTGTGTTTTAAAAATTCAGCGACACAAGAGAAAAATGCATCGGTTGTGAGTAAATGAGAAGTGGTCTGTGGTCACCACCTGCAGAATCACTCCTGTTTTGGGGGGTGTCTTGCTAATTGCCTATAATTTCCACCTTTTGTCTATTCCATTTGCACAACAGCATGTGACATTTATTGTCAATCAGTGTTGCTTCCTAAGTGGACAGTTTGATTTCACAGAAGTGTGATTGACTTGGAGTTACATTGTGTTGTTTAAGTGTTCCCTTTATTTTTTTGAGCAGTGTATTTTGGCGATGATACGATATCGCTCTCTTTGGCTAGAATCAGTGCTCGGGTAACGTTTGCGTATGTGGTATGCTAATATAACGATTTATTGGGTTTTCGCCGTAAAACACTTAGAAAATCTGAAATGTTGTCTGAATTCACAAGATCTGTGTCTTTCCATTGCTATGTGCTGTGTATTTTTAAGAAATGTTTTATGATGAGTAAATTGGTAATACACGTTGCTGTCTGTAGTAATTCTAGGAGCTTTGGTGAGATTTGTGATGCTGGCTGCAATGGCAAACTATGATTTATACCTGAAATATGCACATTTTTCTAACAAAACCTATCCTATACCATAAATATGTTATCAGACTGTCATCTGATGAGGTTTTTTCTTGGTTAGTGGCTATCAATATCTTAGTTTAGCCGAATTGGTGATAGCTACTGGTGTTGAGAGAAAATGGTGGACAAAGAAAAATAGTGATTTTTGCTAACGTGTTTAGCTAATAGATTTACATATTGTGTCTTCCCTGTAAAACATTTTTAAAATCTGATATGGTGGCTTTATTCACAAGATCTGTATCTTTCATTAGGTGTCTTGGACTTGTGATTTAATGATATTTAGATGCTACTATTTAATTGTGACGCTATGCTAGCGATGCTAATCAGTGTGGGGGGTGGGGGGGGGGGGGGGGTGCTCCCGGATCCGGGGTAGAGGCTCGTTAGAGGTTAACAAGTCCAATACAGCATATGAAAGATAAACATCTTGTGAATCCAGCCAACATGTCCGATTTTTAAAATGTTTTACAGCGAAAACACCACATATATTTATGTTAGCTCACCACCAAATACAAAAAAGGACAGACATTTTTCACAGCACAGGTAGCATGCACAAAGCCAACCTAACTAACCAAGAACCAACCAAACTAACCAAGAACCAACTTCATCAGATGACAGTCTTATAACATGTTATACAATAAATCTATGTTTTGTTCGAAAAATGTGCATATTTGAGGTATAAATCAGTTTTACATTGCAGCTACCATCACAGCTACCGTCACAAATAGGACCGAAGCAGCCAGAGTAATTACAGACACCAACGTCAAATACCTAAATACTCATCATAAAACATTTCTGAAAGATCGATGGTGTATAGCAAATTAAAGACAAACATCTTGTGAATCCAGCCAATATTTCCGATTTTTTAAGTGTTTTACAGCGAAAACACAATATAGCATTATATTAGCTTACTACAATAGCCTACCACACTACCGCATTCATTCATCAAGGCCCGTTAGCGATAGCAATAGGCACGTTAGCGATAGCGAATAAACCAACAAAAGATATATAATTTTTGACTAACCTTGATAAGCTTCATCAGATGACAGTCCTATAACATCAGGTTATACATACACTTATGTTTTGTTCGAAAATGTGCATATTTAGAGCTGAAATCAGTGGTTATACATTGTGCTAACGTAGCCTCTTTTTCCCAGAATGTGCGGATATTTTTATGGCACTCAACTATTCTGACCAAATAACTATACATAAACGTTACTAAAAAATACATGTTGTATAAGAAATGATAGATACACTAGTTCTTAATGCAATCGCCGTGTTAGAATTCTAAAAATAACTTCATTACGACATCCAGCTTAGGTATAGCGAGAGTACCCAAAATCTGGGCGCAAACGACTATTTCACATGTTCGACAGATATATGAAATAGCATCATAAAATGGGTCCTACTTTTGACGATCTTTCATCAGAATGTTGTACAAGGGGTCCTTTGTCGGGAACAATCGTTGTTTGGATTTAGAATGTCCTCTTCTCCAGTAAATTAGCACGGAAAGCTAGCAAAGTGGCGCAAAGCTCTCCTTCCTGAACAAAGGCACACAACGCAACACGCCTAACGTCCCGAAAAAATGTCAATAATCTAATAAAACTATATTGAAAAAACATACTTTACGATGATATTGTCACATGTATCAAATAAAATCAAAGCCGGAGATATTAGTCGTCTATAACGACAGCTGTACTGAAGACAAAACCAGGTCCCTTCACGCGCTCTCCAGAAAACAGGAAACTGGTGACACGTCATACAAAGAGCTTTTGTTCGACCCCAGATCAAGTTACACACTCCATTTCTTCTCTCACTGCCTGTCGACATCTAGTGGAAGACGTATGAAGTGCATGTATACTGATATATATCAAGGACATTTATAGGCAGGCCCTAGAACAGAGCATCGATTTCAGATTTTCCACTTCCTGTCAGGAAGTTTGCTGCAAAATTAGTTCTGTTTTACTCACAGATATAATTCAAACGGTTTTAGAAACTAGAGAGTGTTTTCTATCCAATAGTAATAATAATATGCATATTGTACGAGCAAGAATTGAGTACGAGGCCGTTTGAAATGGGCACCTTTTATCTGGCTACTCAATACTGCCCCTGCAGCCCAAACAGGTTAAAGCTTGGTCGCAAATGGGTCTTCCAAATGGACCATGACCCCAAGCATACTTCCAAAGTTGTGGCAAAATGGCTTAAGAACAACAAAGTCAAGGTATTGGAGTGGCCATCACAACGCCCTGCCCTCAATCCTATAGAACATTTGTGGGCAGAACTGAAAAGCGTGTGCGAGCAAGGAGGCCTACAAACCTAACTCAGTTACACCAGCTCTGTGAGGAGGAATGGGCCAAAATCCACCCAACTTATTGTGGGAAGCTTGTGGATGGCTACCCAAAACGTTTGACCCAAGTTAAACAATTTAAAGGCAATGCTACCAAATATTAATTGAATGTATGTAAACTTCTGACCCACTGGGAATGTGATGAAAGAAATAAAAGCTGAAATAAATTATTCTCTCTACTATTATTCTGACATTTCACATTCTTAAAATAAAGTGGTGATCCTAACTGACCAAAGACAGGGAATTTTTACTAGGATTAAATGTCAGGAATTCTGAAGAACTGAGTTTAAATGCATTTGGCTAAGGTGTTTGTAAACTTCCGACTTCAACTGTACAGGACCTCCCTCCAATAGACATTGAAACATTGCAGTAAATCGCAAACTTTCACAAGTCAGTCTCGAGAGAGAGACCGTGGTGGAACTGGAGTCTCATAATGTTCTGGGTCCATAGTTCCAGCACGTTCCAGCACAGCACAATTCCACATGATTCAGGTCTTGTAAACAAAGCTTCTTCAAAGCTGACTACTACTGTATAGTGATTATACTAGGCTGCTATCTGCAGAAGCTATATATGACTTTGTTTTGACATGGGACAGTGGTCCAGTCACTTTTGACAGAAGAAACAACATTGCAATTGTAAATACAGGCATTTCAGTTTAGTTAGTGTCTATTTGTGCTATCAGTGACAGCCTGAGAGAGAGAGAGAGAGAGAGAGAGAGAGAGAGAGAGAGAGAGAGAGAGAGAGAGAGAGAGAGAGAGAGAGAGAGAGAGAGAGAGAGAGAGAGAGAGAGAGAGAGAGAGAGAGAGAGAGAGAGAGAGAGAGAGAGAGAGAGAGAGAGAGAGAGAGAGTGTGTGTCAGCTTGTCTTCTACAGGCTTCTGACCCAGACTCCCAGCAGATGGTTATATGTTCACAGCCTGCTTTGGCTTATAGCTGCCTGGTTGCTTGGTAGAGGGCCTAGCACTTGTTTGCTAAATACACCCGGCCTCAATAGCTTGTACATGTTGTTTTGTTTGTCTCTGTGTGTGAAGTATCTCTTGGCAGCCACTGTCCATGGTGCTGACCAGGCCCATTAGAAAACTGGGAGTGATGAATGGACAGCTCCAAATGAAGTACCTTATACCAGCGGTAGCCAGCCTTTCTCCTGGGGAGCCCCTGCTACAGGTTATTTCCCCCACCTCTGCAGGTGTGTGTGTGTGCAGTTTAAATCCCGAGAGAGAGAGAGATTTAACAACCAGTTCATTTTGATTGTTTATTTCACTTTTGTTTATGATCTATTTGACTTGCTTTGGCAATGTAAATATATGTACTATATATAGTACTTAAAACATGCTTATCGCTGTGCAGATATAATGTTATAATTCCTTAGGTTTAGATTGATTGAAGCAGAAAGTGTGTGAGTCAGACAACAGCTCTATTCCCAAAGGTACGACTCATCTCTGCTACAGGACTACTTTCATCAAGAGCTCCCATAACAGCTCATTCTTCAGGGGAAGGTTAAACAGCACTCAAATTATATCCACTAAGGTCCACTCCCTCTCTCTCACACTCTCTTTCTCACACACACACAGTCTCACTCTCTTTCACACTCTCTCTTTCAAACTCTCTCTCACTGACACTCACTCACAATCTCTCACTCTCTTTCTCTCTCTCTCTCTCTCTCGCTCGCTCTATCGTTTCAATATAAGCCACTCAGCATCACTGACCGTCATTCATTGTTTAAAGGGAAAAAGGTGATGTTATTTAATGCCTCATACCCCATTTAACCGTGTCCCAGCTAGAAGCTTTCTCACTTCCTTTCTTCCTCACACACACACACACACACACACACACACACACACGCACGCACGCACACACACACACACACACACACACACACACACGCACACACACACCCACACGTAAAGACACACCCACACACACATACATTCTCAGGAGTTGAATGTTGTATTGACCGCTGCTGGATCCATGATCAGTTGAGGCCAGAGAGAAAGGCCAAGGGTCAGCGATACACAACAGTAAATTAGAACATCAATTTCTACCCCATAACAGAATGAGAAAATGGTGTGTGTGGGCTGGGCATTTGAAGATTACAGTACTAGAAGGTCCTTTGAGTCTTAGTTTTGTATTTTGACTGAGAAACCAGCATTCTATATCAGCACAAGGGCTCAATACAGACAGTCAGTGTAAGGTCCTTGTCACGATCTTTCAAGATCGAACCCAGAAGCAGACCAGGACAAGGAGCGTAGGAAGAAGGTGAGTATTTATTTACAATTAAATGTGAAAAGCTAGATATATCCAGATGGCGTAGCGGGCAGCGGTGGTGAATTGATGAGAGGAAATAGGTGAATCCAATGGAGTAGTTGAATCCTCTGTCAACCAGGCGGGAATGGAGTGAATGATCCAGGTGAGTAACTGAAGGCAAAACAAACGGAGGTAAGTTCAAGGCAAGCAATACGTAAACGAAAACAACAAAACAAATACTATCCAACTGGAGTCTGGTACTAAGGCACAACATACGGTTCATGGCTAACGATCCGGCAGGGAATGGAAGTCAGGTCAGAGCTTTTGAAGGGGAGAGATGATGATCAGGACAGGTGTGCAGATTACTGATGGGAAACAGGTGCGGGTGAACATCAATCTCCCAACGAGCTAATTCGCCCGGCAACCAGACAGGGTGCGTTCCAGGACACCTGAAACACACTCCAGGACAGACACACAGGCAAACCCAGACTCAGGAAGCGGGATTCGTGACAGTCCTACAGATTGCCAGAGGGGTGAACTCTATGTGGAGCAGGCATCCGGCTTTGGCTTGCGTAAATGCTCAGCTAGTGTAACGGTGCTAGCTTTAGCATCCCTCAGACTGCCAGTGCAATTCCTATTGGAAATGCTAACAGGTAGCACCTCTCGCTATACAGCTTTGTAATTAAGCAATAACACACAAGGGGTTGTGGTATATTACCAATATACCACGGAAAAAGGTTGTTCTTAACCATGACGCAATGCACTACCTTATTGCTATTATAAATTGGTTCCTAACGTAATTAGAAAAGTTTAAAAACTTTATAGCACAGCTTTCAGCCAATCAGCATTCCTGGTTCAAACCACCCAGTTTATAATAAAGCTTATATCATTGCAGGACTCTCAGGGGATACGTGATATACTTTTTTCTGTTCAAAGGAAACAGTTTAGGATTATGTCCTCCCTTTCATATTCACTGATCTAACCACAGGAGAGAGGTAACAGCTGATGTGCTGGTGACCTGACAACAGGAGAGAAGTAACAGCTGATGTGCTTGTGACCTGACAACAGGAGAGAGGTAACAGCTGATGTGCTTGTGACCTGACAACAGGAGAGAAGTAACAGCTGATGTGCTTGTGACCTGACAACAGGAGAGAGGTAACAGCTGATGTGCTTGTGACCTGACAACAGGAGAGAAGTAACAGCTGATGTGCTTGTGACCTGACAACAGGAGAGAGGTAACAGCTGATGTGCTGGTGACCTGATAACAGGAGAGAGGTAACAGCTGATGTGCTGGTGACCTGACAACAGGAGAGAGGTAACAGCTGATGTGCTTGTGACCTGACAACAGGAGAGAGGTAACAGCTGATGTGCTGGTGACCTGATAACAGGAGAGAGGTAACAGCTGATGTGCTTGTGACCTGACAACAGGAGAGAGGTAACAGCTGATGTGCTGGTGACCTGATAACAGGAGAGAGGTAACAGCTGATGTGCTGGTGACCTGATAACAGGAGAGAGGTAACAGCTGATGTGCTTGTGACCTGACAACAGGAGAGAGGTAACAGCTGATGTGCTGGTGACCTGATAACAGGAGAGAGGTAACAGCTGATGTGCTGGTGACCTGATAACAGGAGAGAAGTAACAGCTGATGTGCTGGTGACCTGACAACAGGAGAGAGGTAACAGCTGATGTGCTGGTGACCTGATAACAGGAGAGAGGTAACAGCTGATGTGCTGGTGACCTGATAACAGGAGAGAGGTAACAGCTGATGTGCTGGTGACCTGACAACAGGAGAGAGGTAACAGCTGATGTGCTGGTGACCTGACAACAGGAGAGAGGTAACAGCTGATGTGCTGGTGACCTGACAACAGGAGAGAGGTAACAGCTGATGTGCTGGTGACCTGATAACAGGAGAGAGGTAACAGCTGATGTGCTGGTGACTGTTCTGACACACCAGTGCATTGTGATTTTAGTGTCTGCCTGATCACACAATTATATACAATGATACATTGAGCTGCCCAGCCACAGACCGGGAAACACCATTATATACAATGATACATTGAGCTGAACAGCCCCAGACTGGAAACACTATTATACATTATATACAATGATACATTGAGCTGCCCAGCCGCAGACCGGGAAACACCATTATATACAATGATACATTGAGCTGGACAGCCCCAGACTGGAAACACTATTATACATTATATACAATGATACATTGAGCTGCCCAGCCGCAGACCGGGAAACACCATTATATACAATGATACATTGAGCTGGACAGCCCCAGACTGGAAACACTATTATACATTATATACAATGATACATTGATCTGGACAGCCCCAGACTGGAAACACCTTTATATGCAATGATACATTGAGCTGAACAGCCCCAGACTGGAAAACACCATTGTATACAATGATACATTGAGCTGGACAGCCCCAGACTGGAAACACCTTTATATACAATGATACATTGAGCTGGACGGCCCCAGACTGGAAAACACCATTATATACAATGATACATTGAGCTGGGAAAGCCCCAGACCGGGAAACACCATTATATACAATGATACATTGAGCTGGACAGCCCCAGACTGGAAACACCTTTATATACAATTTATTTTTTATTTTTTTATTTTTTTATTTCACCTTTATTTAACCAGGTAGGCAAATTGAGAACACGTTCTCATTTACAATTGCGACCTGGCCAAGATAAAGCAAAGCAGTTCGGCACATACAACAACACATAGTTACACATGGAGTAAAACAAACATACAGTCAATAATACAGTGAAAAATAAGTCTATATACAATATGAGCAAGTGAGGTGAGATAAGGGAGGTGAAGGCAAACAAAATATATATATAAATAAATAAAAATATAAAAAGGCCATGGTGGTGAAGTAAATACAATATAGCAAGTAAAAAAACACTGGAATGGTTGGTTTGCAGTGGAAGAAGGTGCAAAGTAGAGATAGAAATAATGGGGTGCAAAGGAGCAAAATAAATAAATACAGCAGGTAAAGAGGTAGTTGTTTGGGCTAAATTATAGATGGGCTATGTACAGGTGCAGTAATCTATGAGCTGCTCTGACAGCTGGTGCTTAAAGCTAGTGAGGGAGATAAGGGTTTCCAGTTTCAGAGATTTTTGTAGTTCGTTCCAGTCATTGGCAGCAGAGAACTGGAAGGAGAGGCGGCCAAAGGAAGAATTGGTTTTGGGGGTGACCAGAGAGATATACCTGCTGGAGCGCGTGCTACGGGTGGGCGTTGCTATGGTGACCAGCAAGCTGAGATAAGGGGGGACTTTACCTAGCAGGGTCTTGTAGATGACCTGGAGCCAGTGGGTTTGGCGACGAGTGTGAAGCGAGGGCCAGCCAACGAGAGCGTACAGGTCGCAGTGGTGGGTAGTATATGGGGCTTTGGTGACAAAACGGATGGCACTGTGATAGACTGCATCCAATTTATTGAGTAGGGTTTTGGAGGCTATTTTGTAAATGACATCACCGAAGTCGAGGATTGGTAGGATGGTCAGTTTTACAAGGGTATGTTTGGCAGCATGAGTGAAGGATGCTTTGTTGCGGAATAGGAAGCCGATTCTAGATTTAACTTTGGATTGGAGATGCTTGATGTGAGTCTGGAAGGAGAGTTTACAGTCTAACCAGACACCTAGGTATTTGTAGTTGTCCACATATTCTAAGTCAGAGCCGTCCAAAGTAGTGATGTTGGACAGGCGGGCAGGTGCAGGCAGCGATCGGTTGAAGAGCATGCATTTAGTTTTACTTGTTTTTAAGAGCAATTGGAGGCCACGGAAGGAGAGTTGTATGGCATTGAAGCTCGCCTGGAGGGTTGTTAACACAGTGTCAAAAGAAGGGCCAGAAGTATACAGAATAGTATCGTCTGCGTAGAGGTGGATCAGAGACTCACCAGCAGCAAGAGCGACATCATTGATGTATACAGAGAAGAGAGTCGGTCCAAGAATTGAACCCTGTGGCACCCCCATAGAGACTGCCAGAGGTCCGGACAACAGACCCTCCGATTTGACACACTGAACTCTATCAGAGAAGTAGTTGGTGAACCAGGCGAGGCAATCATTAGAGAAACCAAGGCTGTCGAGTCTGCCGATGAGGATGTGGTGATTGACAGAGTCAAAAGCCTTGGCCAGGTCAATGAATATGGCTGCACAGTACTGTTTCCTATCGATAGCGGTTAAGATATCGTTTATGACCTTGAGCGTGGCTGAGGTGCACCCATGACCAGCTCTGAAACCAGATTGCATAGCGGAGAAGGTATGGTGGGATTCGAGATGGTCGGTAATCTGTTTGTTGACTTGGCTTTCGAAGACCTTAGAAAGGCAGGGTAGGATAGATATAGGTCTGTAGCTGTTTGGGTCAAGAGTGTCCCCCCCTTTGAAGAGGGGGATAACCGCAGCTGCTTTCCAATCTTTGGGAATCTCAGACGACACGAAAGAGAGGTTGAAAAGGCTGGTAATAGGGGTGGCAACAATTTCAGCAGATAGTTTTAGAAAGAAAGGGTCCAGATTATCTAGCCCGGCTGATTTGTAAGGTTCCAGATTTTGCAGCTCTTTCAGAACATCAGCTGACTGTATTTGGGAGAAAGAGAAATGGGGAAGGCGTGGGCGAGTAGCAGAGGGGAGGCTAGTGCTGTTGACCGGGGTAGGGGTAGCCAGGTGGAAAGCATGGCCAGCCGTAGAAAAATGCTTGTTGAAATTCTCAATTATAGTGGATTTGTCGGTGGTGACAGTGTTTCCTATCTTCAGTGCAGTTGGAAGCTGGGTGGAGGTGTTCTTATTCTCCATGGACTTTACAGTGTCCCAGAACTGTTTTGAGTTTGTGTTGCAGGAAGCAAATTTCTGCTTGAAAAAGCTAGCCTTGGCTTTTCTAACTGCCTGTGTATACTGGTTTCTAGCTTCCCTGAAAAGTTGCATATCACGGGGGCTGTTCGATGCTAATGCAGAACGCCATAGGATGTTTTTCTGTTGGTTAAGGGCAGTCAGGTCAGGAGAGAACCAAGGGCTATATCTGTTCCTGGTTCTAAATTTCTTGAATGGGGCATGCTTATTCAAGATGGTGAGGAAGGCATTTAAAAAAAATATCCAGGCATCCTCTACTGACGGGATGAGATCAATATCCTTCCAGGATACCTCGGCCAGGTCGATTAGAAAGGCCTGCTCGCTGAAGTGTTTCAGGGAGCGTTTGACAGTGATGAGTGGAGGTCGTTTGATCGCTGACCCATTACGGATACAGGCAATGAGGCAGTGATCGCTGAGATCTTGGTTGAAAACAGCAGAGGTGTATTTGGAGGGCAAATTGGTTAGGATGATGTCTATGAGGGTACCCGTGTTTACGGAATTGGGGTGATACCTGGTAGGTTCATTGATAATTTGTGTGAGATTGAGGGCATCAAGCTTAGATTCTAGGATGGCTGGGGTGTTAAGCATGTTCCAATTTAGGTCGCCTAGCAGCACAAGCTCTGAAGATAGATGGGGGGCAATCAGTTCACATATGGTGTCCAGAGCACAGCTGGGAGCAGAGGGTGGTCTATAGCAGGCGGCAACAGTGAGAGACTTGTTTTTAGAGAGGTGGATTTTTAAAAGTAGAAGTTCAAATTGTTTCGGAACAGACCTGGATAGTAGAACAGAACTCTGCAGGCAATCCTTGCAGTAGATTGCAACACCGCCCCCTTTGGCCGTTCTATCTTGTCTGAAAATCTTGTAGTTAGGGATGAAAATGTCAGAATTTTTGGTGGTCTTCCTAAGCCAGGATTCAGACACGGCTAAAACATCTGGGTTGGCAGAGTGTGCTAAAGCAGTGAACAAAACAAACTTAGGGAGGAGGCTTCTAATGTTAACATGCATGAAACCAAGGCTATTACGGTTACAGAAGTCATCAAAAGAGAGCGCCTGGGGAATAGGAGTGGAGCTAGGTACTGCAGGGCCTGGATTCACCTCTACATCACCAGAGGAACAGAGGAGGAGTAGGATAAGGGTACGGCTAAAAGCTATGAGAATTGGTCGTTTAGAACGTCTAGAACAGAGAGTAAAAGGAAGTTTCTGGGGGCGATAAAATAGCTTCAAGGAATAATGTACAGACAAAGGTATGGTAGGATGTGAATACAGTGGAGGTAAACCTAGGTAATGAGTGATGATGAGAGAGATATTGTCTCTAGAAACATCATTGAAACCAGGTGATGTCATCGCATATGTGGGTGGTGGAACTGAGAGGTTGGATATATAGTGAGCAGGGCTAGAGGCTCTACAGTGAAATAAGCCTATAAACACTAACCAGAACAGCAATGGACAAGGCATATTTACATTAAGGAGAGGCATGCTTAATCGAGTAATCATAAGGGTCCAGTGAGTAGAGGTTGGTTGGGGTCACGGCGATCCAGACAGCTGGCCGGGTAGCTGGCTATCGGTAGCAAGATAACCTGTCTAGGACTGGGGTGCCGCTAGCGGCACACCCCCCCCACCCCCACTGAAAAGGCAGAGCTGCGAAATTAAAAAAAAATAGATTTTTTAAATATTTAACTTTCACACATTAAAGTCCAATACAGCTAATGAAAGACACAGATCTTGTGAATCCAGCCAACATGTCCGATTTTTAAAATGTTTTACAGGGAAGACACAATATGTAAAGATGTAAATCTATTAGCTAAACACATTAGCATAATCCACCATCTTTTCTTTGTCCACCAACACCAGTAGCTATCACCAATTCGGCTAAACTAAGATATTGATAGCCACTAACCAAGAAAAAAGCTCATCAGATGACAGTCTGATAACATATTTATGGTATAGGATAGGTTTTGTTAGAAAAATGTACATATTTCAGGTAGATGTCATAGTTTACAATTGCACCCACCGTCACAAATGGACTAGAATAAATACAATGAGCAACGTGTTTACCTAACTACTAATCATCAAACATTTCGTAAAAATACACAGCATACACTAATCGAAAGACACAGATCCTGTGAATACAGACAATATTTCAGATTTTCTAAGTGTCTTACAGCGAAAACACAATAAATCGTTATATTAGCATAGCACATGTGCAAACATTACACCAGCATTGATTCTAGCCAAAGTGAGCGATAACGTAAACATCGCCAAAATATATTATTTTTTTCACTAACCTTCTCAGAATTCTTCAGATGACACTCCTGTAACATCACATTACAACATACATATACAGTTTGTTCGAAAATGTGCATATTTAGCCACCAAAATCATAGTTAGACAATGAGAAAAGTAGCCCAGCTGGTCAGAAAATGTCTTGCGCCACATTAGACAGTGATCTAGTCGTATACATAAATACTCATAAACGTGACTAAAAAATACAGGGTGGACAGCGATTGATAGACAATTTAATTCTTAATACAATCGCGGAATTACATTTTTTAAATTATCCTTACTTTTCAATACAGTTTGCGCCAAGCGAAGCTACGTCAAACAAGATGGCGTCCTAAGCCATTAACATTTTTCGACAGAAACACGATTTATCATAATAAATTGTTCCTACTTTGAGCTGTTCTTCCATCAGAATCTTGGTCAAAGAATCCTTTCTTGGGTCTAATCGTCTTTTGGTCGAAAGCTGTCCTCTTGCCATGTAGAAATGCCCATTGCGTTCGGCATGAATTGGAAGCGTGCCCAGAGATTCACAGTGTCTCAGAAAGAAATGTCCCAAAATCGCACTAAACGGGTATAAATTGCTATAAAACGGTTTAAATTAACTACCTTATGATGTTTTTAACTCCTATAACGAGTAGAAACATGACCTGAGAAATATTACTGGCTCCACTAATGCTTGGAAAAAGAACGGGTCGGTGCCCACCGTGCGTCTGACGCAGCAGGAAAGGAGAGCCTACCTACACGTGTTTTTCATTTATAGTGGCTGTGATTGCGCAATCCACACCATTCAAATCGTCATCACGTAAAGGCATCCAGGGGAAGACGTAAGCAGTGTCCGTATAATCATAGCAATAACAGTGGCCTTTAAACTGACTCCAGAACACGGGCCAAAATGTGAAATCTGACTCCATGTCAGGGAAATTGCTGTAGAATGAGTTCTGTTCCACTCAGAGACAAAATTTCAACGGCTATAGAAACTATAGACTGTTTTCTATCCAATAATAATAATAATATGCATATTGTACGATCAAGAATTTTGTAGGAAGCCGTTTAAAAAATTACACGATTTCCATAAATAGTGACAACAGCACCCCCTAGCCTCAACAGGATAACATAGGATGGAGGTCTGTTTTTTATTTATTTTTTATTTTTTTGTCACCTCGTTCGTTTCCGTCGGTAGATTAGTGCGGTTCCGTGTGGTAGAGGGGATCGATCCAATTGGCAAAATAGATATAGTGACCCAAGAAAAAAAAAAAAAATTGTCTGGTATACTTATTTAGATAGCAGCCGATAAGACAGCTAATAATTAGCAGATGGGTATTCAGAAACGTCGCAATGGAAAAGCCTGTTGAAACCACCTCGGACAATTACATCGGCAGACCAGTCGTGATGGATCGGCGGGGCTCCGTGTCGGCAATAAAGGGTCCAGTCCAATTGGCAAAAGAGGTATTGTAGCCCAAGAATTCGCTGGTAGACCTCTTCGGCTAGCCGGCAGATGGGCCTAGCTCGAGGCTAGCTCAAGGCTAACTGGTGCTTGTTTCGGGACAGAGGTATTAGCCAGTAGTAGCCACTTGGTTGCAGCTAGCTAGCGACGATGATCCGGTGTAATTGTCCAGAGCTTGCGTCAGGAATCCGGTGATGTGGTGGAGAAAAAGCAGTCCTATATGCTCTGGGTTGATATCGCGCCTGCAGACTGGCAGGTATTGGCCGGAGCTGAAGCTGGCTGGTGTCCGAGTTAAGGGTGAAGACCGTAGCAGTGGCTAACTGACTACTAGCTAGTAGCTAGTTATCTGGCTAGCTTCTGATTGGGGTTACGGTTCTAAAGTATAAAAAAATAGCAGATCCGTACCACATTGGGTGAGGCGGGTTGCGGGAATGTATATTCAGTTCCTAGATGGAAAGTGAAATTAAAATATATACGAAATGTATACAAAAAATACGAGGACTATTTACGCGGGACAAGACGGGACAAGACAAACACACGTCCGACTGCTACGCCATCTTGGAATGTGTGTGATACATTGATACAATGATACATTAAGCTGGACAGCCCCAGACTGGAAACACCTTTATTTACAATGATACATTGAGCTGGACAGCCCCAGACTGGAAACACCTTTATGTACAATAATACATTGAGCTGGACAGCCCCAGACTGGAAACACCTTTATATACAATGATACATTGAGCTGGACAGCCCCAGACGGGAAACACCTTTATATACAATGATACATTGAGCTGGACAGCCCCAGACTGGAAACACCTTTATTTACAATAATACATTAAGCTGGACATCCCCAGACTGGAAACACCTTTATATACAATGATACATTGAGCTGGACAGCCCCAGACTGGAAAACACCTTTATATACAATGATACATTAAGCTGGACAGCCCCAGACTGGAAAACACATTTAAATACAATAATACATTGAGCTGGACAGCCCCAGACTGGAAACACCTTTATATACAATAATACATTGAGCTGGACGGCCCCAGACTGGAAAACACCTTTATATACAATGATAAATTGAGCTGGACAGCCCCAGACGGGAAACACCTTTATATACAATGATACATTGATCTGGACAGCCCCAGACTGGAAAACACATTTATATACAATGATACATTGAGCTGGACAGCCCCAGACTGGAAACACCTTTATTTACAATGATACATTAAGCTGGACAGCCCCAGACTGGAAACACCTTTATTTACAATGATACATTGAGCTGGACAGCCCCAGACTGGAAAACACCTTTATATACAATAATACATTGAGCTGGACAGCCCCAGACTGGAAACACCTTTATATACAATGATACATTGAGCTGGACAGCCCCAGACGGGAAACACCTTTATATACAATGATACATTGATCTGGACAGCCCCAGACTGGAAAACACCTTTATATACAATGATACATTGAGCTGGACAGCCCCAGACTGGAAAAAACTTTATATATAATGATACATTGAGCTGGACAGCCCCAGACTGGAAACACCTTTATATACAATGATACATTGAGCTGGACAGCCCCAGACTGGAAAACACCTTTATATACAATAATACATTGAGCTGGACAGCCCCAGACTGGAAACACCTTTATATACAATGATACATTGAGCTGGACAGCCCCAGACTGGAAACACCTTTATGTACAATAATACATTGAGCTGGACAGCCCCAGACTGGAAAACACCTTTATATACAATGATACATTGAGCTGGACAGCCCCAGACTGGAAACACCTTTATATACAATAATACATTGAGCTGGACGGCCCCAGACTGGAAAACACCTTTACATACAATAATACATTGAGCTGGACAGCCCCAGACTGGAAACACCTTTATATACAATAATACATTGAGCTGGACAGCCCCAGACTGGAAACACCTTTATATACAATAATACATTTAGCTGGACAGCCCCAGACTGGAAACACCTTTATATACAATGATACATTGAGCTGGACAGCCCCAGACTGGAAAACACTTTTATATACAATGATACATTGAGGTGGACAGCCCCAGACTAGAAACACATTTATATACAATAGAACATTGAGCTGGACAGCCCCAGACTGGAAACACCTTTATATACAATAATACATTGAGCTGGACAGCCCCAGGCTGGAAACACCTTTATATACAATGATACATTGAGCTGGACAGCCCCAGACTTGTAAACACCATTATATACAATGATACATTGAGCTGGACAGCCCCAGACTGGAAAACACCTTTATATACAATAATACATTGAGCTGGACAGCCCCAGACTGGAAACACCTTTATATACAATGATACATTGAGCTGGACAGCCCCAGACTGGAAACACCTTTATATACAATGATACATTGAGCTGGACAGCCCCAGACGGGAAACACCTTAATATACAATGATACATTGATCTGGACAGCCCCAGACTGGAAAACAAATTTATATACAATGATACATTGAGCTGGACAGCCCCAGACTGGAAACACCTTTATATACAATAATACATTGAGCTGGACAGCCCCAGACTGGAAAACACCATTATATACAATGATACATTGAGCTGGACAGCCCCAGACTGGAAAACCCCCCTATATACAATAATACATTGAGCTGGACAGCCCCAGACTGGAAACACCTTTATATACAATAATACATTGAGCTGGACCGCCCCAGACTGGAAAACACCTTTATATACAATAATACATTGAGCTGGACCGCCCCAGACTGGAAAACACCTTTATATACAATAATACATTGAGCTGGACAGCCCCAGACTGGAAACACCTTTATATACAATAATACATTGAGCTGGACCGCCCCAGACTGGAAAACACCTTTATATACAATAATACATTGAGCTGGACAGCCCCAGACTGGAAACACCTTTATATACAATGATACATTAAGCTGGACAGCCCCAGACTGGGAAACACCTTTATATACAATAATACATTGAGCTCGACAGCCCCAGACTGGAAACACCTTTATATACAATAATACATTGAGCTGGACAGCCCCAGACTGGAAAACACCTTTATATACAATAATACATTGAGCTGGACAGCCCCAGACGGGAAACACCTTTCTATACAATGATACATTGAGCTGGACAGCCCCAGACTGGAAACACCTTTATATACAATGATACATTGAGTTGGACAGCCCCAGACTGGGAAACACCTTTATATACAATGATACATTGAGCTGGACAGCCCCAGACTGGAAAACACCTGTATTTACAATGATACATTGAGCTGGACAGCCCCAGACTGGAAAACACCTGTATTTACAATGATACATTGAGCTGGACAGCCCCAGACTGGAAAACACCATTATATACAATGATACATTGAGCTGGACGGCCCCAGACTGGAAAACACCTTTATATACAATAATACATTGAGCTGGACAGCCCCAGACTGGAAAACACCTTTATATATAATGATACATTGAGCTGGACAGCCCCAGACTGGAAAACACCTTTATATACAATGATACATTAAGCTGGACAGCCCCAGACTGGAAACACCTTTATATGCAATGATACATTAAGCTGGACAGCCCCAGACTGGAAACACCTTTATATACAATGATACATTGATCTGGACAGCCCCAGACTGGAAAACACCTTTATATACAATGATACATTGATCTGGACAGCCCCAGACTGGAAACACCTTTATTTACAATGATACATTGAGCTGGACAGCCCCAGACTGGAAACACCTTTATATACAATGATACATTGAGCTGGACAGCCCCAGACTGGAAAACACCTTTATATACAATAATACATTGAGCTGGACAGCCCCAGACTGGAAAACACCTTTATATACAATGATACATTGAGCTGGACAGCCCCAGACTGGGAAACACCTTTATATACAATGATACATTGAGCTGGACAGCACCAGACTGGAAAACACCATTATATACAATGATACATTGAGCTGGACAGCTGAAGACTGGAAACACCTTTATATACAATGATACATTGAGCTGGACAGCCCCAGACTGGAAACACCTTTATATACAATAATATATTGAGCTGGACAGCCCCAGACTGGAAACACCTTTATATACAATAACACATTGAGCTGGACAGCCCCAGACTGGAAAACACCTTTATATACAATGATACATTGAGCTGGACAGCCCCAGACTGGAAACACCTTTATATACAATGATACATTGAGCTGGACAGCCCCAGACTGGAAAACACCTTTATATACAATGATACATTGAGCTGGACAGCCCCAGACTGGAAAACACCTTTATATACAATGATACATTGAGCTGGACAGCCCCAGACTGGAAACACCTTTATATACAATGATACATTAAGCTGGACAGCCCCAGACTGGAAAAATAAGAGAAAAGGGAGATTTGCTGAATTGGCCGTTTCTCTTTTTTCTCTGAACTGCACTATTAGTACAAGTCCTGTGGGAGTTCTTACTGCTGACGTTGACATGTCAGTGTGTGTGTGTGCGTATCTGTTTGCGTATTTAAGTGTCTGTGTATGTTTGTGTATGCGCAATATCAAATCAATAGTGGTAAGTTGTAGCTCTCTTCTCTATTCTCTTCTCTCTTTCTCTCTTGTTTCATGTCTCTCTGTTTCGCTCTCTCTCTCTCTCTCTCTCTCTCTCTTCTGTGACTCTGTGGCCCGGGCCTGAGGCATATATATTTTTACCACCCACCACACTTCCTCTTTGTCTGCTGGCTGGTGTTAAAGGCGTGTGCCCAATACATAACGTGCTGCGGTTTGCCCTGCTGCCTCTCCTTTCTGTATGTCTAAGAGGAGTTTAGATGGCATACACCTTCCTGTACTTGCCATTGTGATTGATTCTTATTACGTAATGACATTACAGGGTTTAGTTGACCATTCTGATGGTTTCTCATTATGACATCACAAAGGACGTTGTTGACCATTCTAAATTAGTCTCATTATGACATCACCAAGACTTGTTTGGTCATTTTCACGGATCCCAATTGATGCCATCACAAATTACTTTGTTGACCTTTTTAACAGATTCCAATTGATGACATCACATTTGGTGACGTGTACTGTATAATTCTGACAGAGCATAATGTAAATGTGTTTAAATAATTGTTAAATCAATGAGGGTCTTCTCTTATCTCGCTGCTGCTTATTTATTTATTATTTATTATTTCCAAGATGGTTCAGAAATATACATTTCTCTATTTCAAATCAAATCAAAGTTTATTTGTCACGTGCGCCGAATACAACAGGTGTAGACCTTACAGTGAAATGCTTACTTAAAATAAAAGCTACAGATACAAACGTTAGGTTGTAAATTAGATGTTGTGGTGC